>NC_056743.1:34369087-34374087 GCF_019279795.1 Protopterus annectens
TCTCTTGGATATAGTCATGATATAGCAAGGGTTAGTTTATATATTTACTTTATTTATTTGAGACTGTCCTGCAATGTTGTTTTAAATATTTTTGTTATTTTGAATTCTGATGTCACTGTGAATATATACTGAGTAGTTTTTTGTTTTTTATAATTTATTCTTAAATATATTTAAACCTTTCATTGTGGCAGATCTGTCTAGAGATATTTATGTTTGGAGAGTACTTGCATATTTATTTGGTGACACTGTGTGGGCCACTCCTAATAACTTTGCTCTTGGTCAAACTACCATTTGTATTAATATTAATATTAATATTACACAGTAAGATTGGACACCTTTTGTTAAGGGCCTTAAAGTAGCTGATTAGGAGTTGGCTGGTGGTAGTGATAACTACTTTATAGTCTGGGCAAAAGCGGGCATAACTAATAAACCTGTGCCAGCCTCTCCCAGGTGTGTGTGTGTGTGTGTGTGTGTGTGTGTGTGTGTGTGTGTGTGTGTGTGTGTGTGTGTGTGTGTGTGTGTGTGTGTGTATGTGTGTAAATCAGACCTCAAAGAGTGTGTGTGTCAGCTACTTAGGCAGGGACATGAAGCACTGTTTGGACAGAGAAGATGCTGGATGTCTTGGCTTGGCCCACTTGGCTGAGATCTCAACCCTATAGCTGTGCCAGTGGGGAGTCTTATTGGGGATCTGGAGAAAGAGAGAGACACCAGCCCCTGGTCTCTATGTGCTCTTAAGGGAAATTGCACTTGATGTAGAGAGCTGCATCTGAAAATGCTGTGCGTGTAACTTGTCATCCTCCCAGTATAGACTCCCCACTGTTGCCAGTGGTGAGGATTGAGGCTCCTTGATTACTGATCCAGTGGTGGGTCTTCACATAATTGGTTGGCAGTGGTGGGATCACCACATCACATAATGGGATCCAGTGATGTGGATATTGAATTCCTGTAGCCTGTAAACAGTGGTCACTAAAGAAGGTGTTTGTGCTCTCAAGCTACCACATGGTAGACATTCAGTTTCATATTGCATTTGTTTTATTTACTTTATTTTTTGTTAGCTTAGTCAAGGCAGGCAAGGATGTCAGCAGAGGAGTATGGCAAGCTGACAAGGAGCCAGTTGGCTGAGATGTGCCAAGACAAAGGACTGGTGCATGCCAACCTGACTAAAGCAGAAATGATTGCAGCTTTAGTCACAACTGCATCATAGACCAGCAACCAGGAGGACAACCAGACTGGCCTTGGGAATGTACAACTCTCAGAAAATGGACAGTTCAACCTTTCCACAGAGGACTTAAAAATCTGTCTGGAGTTAGATACTTGAACTGGAGGCCAAACAGTTGGAATTAGAATCAGCAGAAAGACTGAGACATCTGGAAGCTGAAGAAAATGAGAGGCAGAGGCAACATGAAAAGGAGATGTTGATTCTTTGCCAGGGTCATGGAGGTAATGGGGAAGGGAGTAACTAGACCCCAAAGGCAATAAAGGTCAGCACATTTCTTCCACAATTTACAGAAGGTGATAATTTTGATAGTTTTATTCATATGTTTGAAAGGGTATGTAAACAGTATAATGTTGACCAAGGGCTCTAGGTATGGTTCATGACCCCTTTACTCCATAGTAACGCTGTAACTGCTGTTTCTAAGTTGTCTGATACTGATTGCTTAAACTATAATACAGTTAGAAATTGTTTATTAGAGTGTTTAAAGTTAACACCTCAAACTTATAGAAAAAAGTTTTGTGAGCATAGACACAAGTCAGATGAAAGTATGTATGATATATTGCTGAACTAAGCAGTCATTTTCATAGGTGTGAAGGGCTGGCAGACCTTTTGGTGAAGGAACAAGCCCTTAGCACTTTGTCTGAGGACATGAGAATCTGGTTGGCAGATAGGGAATGCAATACCGCAGATGAGTTTGGAAAAAGGGAGACCTATACCTAGCAACCAGGGCATCACTGCACAGAAAAGGGATACCTAGTGCTGCTCATGGCTCTAAGGGAACCCCTGGTGGGCAGCCTAAACCACCCCAACAGAGTCCACCAGTAATGGGAAGCCACTAGTTAAGGCACATGGCCAGGATCAATGCTTAAATGTTTTAAAAGCAACCAGTGGGGCCATGTAGCATATAGATGTCCACGGAGGCAAGGAACAAAAAGTGTGAGAGCCAGTAAGTGGGAATGAGAGAATGCCAGCAGTAAGTTGTCTGGAGACAACAAGAGTAAACAACTACCACAAGAGGTTGTATCCTATCTTAGTTGATGGGAAACAGGCCACTGCTAAGAGAGACACAGCCTCCGACCTAACCAATTGCAAAGCCTGCAATAGTTAAAGAGGACATTGTTTGCTTGGGTAGTCTACTCCAGTCAGAGCTTTAGGAGGGATCCCATTCCAAATACCTTTGGCTAGGGTTCATGTTGATGGGCAGGGTGGGAAAGGAAGCAAGCAAGTAGGTGTGTTTGAATATAGCTCTGCAGATGTCCTGATAGGGAATGATTTTGATAATGCAGTACCTTGTGTGCATGTAGTTACATGCAGTCAGGCTTGGAGACAAGCATGTGGGTCTGGTAGCCTGGAGGGGGAAACCAGACAGACCGCACACTTGAAGCAGGACTGGTGAGATGGCTACTTCAGGGAGGGAGCTGCCCTGTAGCAGTGAAACTGAGGGTGAGCCACAGCTGCTTGTGGGTACTGATGTTCCCTTGGACAGAGTGACTATGAGGGCAGAGGTGAGTAGTAGTACCCAGGCTGACAGTAAGGCACCTCTGTTAGAGGACACCATACTTCCTGTGGAAGGGGATCTCGGAAGAGTTACAAAGAGAGAGTTGACACAGGTTCAGCTTTCAGACCCTACATCACAAAGCTTTAGGGAGGTAGCCAAGGAGGAACCTGATTGTCAAGGAAGAGAGGAATCTGTATACTGGGATAAAGGGTTAATGTATATAGAGTGGACCCCTGAGGGAGGGCTAGAGGGTGAGCAAATACAGCAGTTGGTAGTGCCCAGAGCCTACAATCTGGCCCTTCTAGCCATAGCACATGACATTTCCTTTGCTAGTCATATGAGCATAAAGGGTACAAAGAGACGTATTGGCCTGGGATTTCCAGGGAAGTAACAGGGTACTGCAGGACCTGTGTGCAGTGCTAAAAGGTAGGCAAGACAGGAGACAAGGTGAGAGCTCCTTTGATGCCTTTGCCTGTGCTTGAGGAGTCATTTCAGAGGGTAGCTATGGATATTGTGGGGTGTCTGAATACTCCAAGTTCCACAGGGAAGAAGTATGTTCTAGTGGTAGTAATTATGCTATCCGATACCCTGAGGCAGTGGCCTTGTCCTCCAGTGAGGCCAAAAAGTTGACAAATGCTTTGTTAGAGATTTTTGGCAGGGTAGGCATCCAAAAAGAAATACTGACTGACAGAGGTGCCAATTTCATGCCAGATCTCCTGGCTTGTCTGTGGAAGCACTGTGGGGTGAAGCACCTAAAGACCAACCCCTACTATCCACAGACTAATGGTCTGGTGGAGAGGTTAAACTCAGGCATACCTCTACAGGCATTTGCAGACCAGTTTAAGAGGAAGTGGGACAAATATTAGCCCCATCTGTTGCTTGCTTACAGAGAGGTGACAGGAATCCACAGGTTTTTCATCTTTTGAGTTGCTGTATGAGCATAAGATGAGGGGACCTCTAGATTTGATTTGAGATGAGTGGGAGGGTGACTGTGAATCCCACAAGGAATCTGTTGTGGCATATGTCCTAAATCTCAGGACACAGCTCAGAGAACTCATGGGTTTGGTCCAGGAGAAGCTGACAGAAGTCCAATAGTAGAAAAAGGTCTGGTATGACAGGAATGCTCAAGCTAGAAAGTATCCCGTAGGGCAGCAGGTTATGGTTCTCATTCCTGTCAGACACAATAAGCTGCAGGCAGCTTGGGAGGGACCCTTCAAAGTGGTAAGGAAGGTTAGTGATGTTAACTACATGATAGAACTGCTAGGCAGGAAGCAGGAGCACAAATTGTACCATGTTAACATGATGAAACCTTACAATGATAGAAAGGCCCTTGTGCTGAGTATTTGCAGTGGATGGCAGGAGGAGTATGAGGGTGATCTGGTGACTGATCTCCTCAGTGTGGTTCAGACTGACACCTCATTAGTAGCGGTAGCAATGTCCCAGCAGCTATCCCCTACCTAGGTTTGAGAAATCCGAGCAGCATTACAGGGGTTTGGGGACATGTTCACTGGGACACCAGGGTGCACCATCATGTGGATACAGGACCCCAAAGGCCTATTAAGCAGGCTCCTCATAGGGTGCCTGAAAGAGTCAAACAGACTCTGAGGGAGGAGATACAGGAATTGTTGGAACTAGGGATAATGCAGAAGTCAAGCAGTCCCTGGGCCTCTCCAGTGGTGCTGGTACCAAAGAAGGATGGCAGCACCAGGTTCTGTGTGGACTACAGGAAAATAAATAGTCACACAGAGTCAGATGCTTACCCCATGCCTACGACAGATGAAGCCCTAGACAGCTGGGTGGGGCCAAGTATCTTACCACTATTGATTTTACCAAAGGCTACTGGCAAGTGCCCTTGAATCACAGTGCTAGAGAGAGGTCAGCCTTTGTGACTCTTTTTGGCTTGTATGAGTTCACAAAGATGACCTTTGGGATGAAAAATGCCCCAGCAACTTTCCAGAGGCTGGTAGATCATATCCTAGCAGGAGCAGGAGATTTTATCGTTGCTTACCTGAATAATATTGCCACCAACAGCCATTCCTGGCAAGAGCACCTTCAGCATGTCAGGGAGGTGCTGGGCAGACTACAAAGGGCAGGGTTGACCATTAAGCCCAGAAAGTGTCAGGTGGGAATGGTAGAGATCTCCTACCTGGGACAGAGAGTGCGGAGTGGTAAGATCAGGCCAGAACCTGCCAAAGTGGAAGTATTTCAGGCAAAGCCTGCCTCTGTTACCAAAAAGCAGGTGAGGGCATTATTAGGGACAGCAGGGTACTACAGAAAGTTTGTCCC
>NC_056743.1:34379087-34386587 GCF_019279795.1 Protopterus annectens
CAAATTCTTTAGGGTAACCTCTCTCTAAGAACATATTTTCTAACTTGTTACATTCTTCGATAAAGTCCAGCTCTCCACTCGTCATCCTGGAACCTCTCACGAACTGCCCTTTTACAATGTTTTTCTTACAATGTGGAGGATGAAAACTGTCATAGTGGAGATAAGAGTTACAATATGTACTCTTTCTGTATACCCTAGTTTCAAACTGATTATTTCCCTTTAATATTTCCACATCCAAGTAGTTAATAAATTCCGTGTTAATAACATATGTAAAACTCAAGAAATTAGTAGTGGAGTTGATATAGTTCATAAATTCTAAAAACTTGTCTTTTCCCCCAATCCAAAATATAATAATGTCATCAAGAAATCTGTGATAAATTATCCAAAATTGTTTATAAATGGAGTGCAATACATATTTCTCCTCCCACTTAGAAAGTACTATATTAGCAAATGTGGGAGCGCATGCAGCTCCCATGGATACTCCTAATTTTTGCTGATAATATTCCCCATTGAAGGTTAGGAAATTATTCTTAAGTATGACATCCATTAATGTCACTGTGGTAATTTTCTCTTCATGTGTCATTTTTTCATCAGAAAATACAATGTCTTCAAAATATTCCATCCCTTCTTTGTGGGGAATACTGGTGAATAAGTCAATAATATCAATTGTAACAAATATTATGTCTTTCTTGTATACTTCTGGTGTAAGTTCCCTAAGGAAATCCCATGAATCTCTTAAAATAACCTTGTTATTGACCCATATGTGTTTTGCCTTATAATCCACATATTTAGCAAGAGGTACTGTTTTTGCACCCTCAGCTGTAACAATGGGTCTGAAGGGAGGGTCGATCTGGTTTTTATGAATTTTGGGTATCCCGAAAATTGTGATTACCCTTGGTTTCCTCACTTCCAAAAACTTATGTGTCTTGTTGTCAATCACTTTCTCTATAACTAGATCTTCCAATAATATATCTATTTTCTTATATGCTACTAACATTTCATTCCTTGAAACAACTGAATATTTATTTTCATCGTTCGATATGTCATACATTTTTGCTTCATATGCAGTCTTGTCCATGATAACGATTCCCCCTCCCTTATCTGGTTTCATTATCCTTAACATGGGGTTTCTTTGTAGTTCTTCCAATAACTTAAATTCACTCTCTTTCAGATTATTTTTGTTTTTACATTTCTTTTTACCATTGACTTTTCCTCCTTCTTTCCTGATTTCTTTTTCTAAAACATTTTCAAAATTTTTTAACTGTGGAATCAAAGGGGGGTTGTATATAGAACTCCTAGCAAGTTGAACAGAACCAGTATTATTTCTATTAAAACCAGCCCTAGATGCCAATACAGATAAATTGATTTTTCTCATAAATAATTTAATATCTAAAATAGTGTTCGTGACATCACCATTTTTCACTGGGTTATACTTCAAACCCTTACTTAAAAGACTAAAATATGTTTTATCTAAAACTATATCACTGAAATTATATATCGTAAAACCACCATATGTACTTTTGATGTTGTTTTCCACAATGATCTCATGTTCAATTTCCTCAAAACTTGATCCAGGGAATGGGGTATCTATTAATAAAATCTCCCCCTCCCCCTTCTCCCCCCCTCTTTGAAAAATTTCCCTTCCTATTCCAGGATAGTTGTTCATATTCAGTTCTTTGTAAAGGTGGGAATTCCTCGTAATCTTTTTCATTTATTACTACTTCGGTGTTCTTTTTATTATTAAAATAAAACATTTCTATCATAAAAGTATGCAGGTTTCGGATAACTAGTGTTGTCAGCATATTCCTTAAGATCTCTATTTAACTTCCCAATCTTCCGCTGTAAAGTAACTTCACACTTTAAATCAACATCTTTTCTTATATTGAAATATTTCTCCCTTTCCTCAGAAATGCCAAAAATGAGATCATTTTTAATACATAAATCAAGTTTGTTGATTTCTTTGTCAAGCATAATTTGTTTTCTATCATTTTCTTCTATAATTAATTGTACAATATCTAATCCACATCTATTGAACACTTTTATCAAACTTTGATGAAATGTAGACCCTATTTGAACATTGTTAGGGTATTTATGTACCCTTAGTCCCTTAGGGACTATTTCTTTAACTAAACATTCGTGTAAATACCCATTTTCAATGGTAAGCGTTCTATGCTGTAACATTAACTTATACATTTTATCTAATTTCATAGCATATGGTTCACCATCTGAACCTTTATTATAGACATTATTATTGTCCAAATTAAAGTGGTATTCTTTTTTCAACCACTCGTTAATTGCTGTATGGTTCGGTTTGACAGTACCTTGTGTTTTTTGTATTTTGGGTCGGGCCCCTCTATCAGGTGAAACGCCGTTTTCCGTAATGTTTACTCCTGTGTCGAAGTTCAGAGCTCTCGGTGTCCTCCTAGGATCAAAAGATTTAAAATGAATATCTCCAGGGTCGCCGGCGTGGAAATCTTCGCCTATAAGCTCCCTTTTTCTTTTTGTAGCTTGACCGCTACCCGCTTCAAACGGTCCACCATTTGTGTTCTCATTCTCCTTACCAGGAAGTAAACTACGGCATAGGGGCGTGAGCAAATCAATGAGCTCCGTGAGTTGCCCAATAAGCTTTCTGGCTTGACCCGTTTCTTCTTGTCCCTCCGAAGCCATAACAGGATGCAAGTTCGTGTAGTAATGTCTCGACACCCAAAGACAACAAATAACCAGATAAAATAAGTGTAGCAACTCAAACAAAAACCAATAATCCACAAAGGAGTTGCATTTAATTAAACTTCTTTAAAAATTGATAGTATGTTTAACAGATTAAATGTTTTTATTGTTCTATAATCCACATACTATCAATTTTTAAAGAAGTTTAATTAAATTAAATGTTTTTAAGAAATAGATGTTGAATATTCATTACACTAATGAATATTTATGAGTGAAATAGGAACAGGATTTGGTAGTTTGAATAAATGGAGTCTGTTTTTATAGGTTAATTATTAAACAAATTGGTATATAAGGCAAACTAGATTGTTAGATGTGTATCTGATGAAGTCCTAATTATTGGGACGAAAACGCATTGTGTGGTTTTAGAAGAGCGTTAATTTTCTTACGAGCTGTATTGGAATAAACTTTACTCATTGGATTTACTTCGTGGCTGGTTCGTCTCATTTGCAACTCCTTTGTGAATTATTGGTTTTTGTTTGAGTTGCTACACTTATTTTATCTGGTTATTTGTTGTCTTTGGGTGTCGAGACGTTACTACACGAACTTACATCCTGTTATGGCTTCGGAGGGACAAGAAGAAACGGGTCAAGCCAGAAAGCTTATTGGGCAACTCATGGAGCTCATTGATTTGCTCATGCCCCTATGCCATAGTTTACTTCCTGGTAAGAAGAATGAGAACACAGACAGTGGACCGTTTGAAGCGGGTAGCGGTCAAGCTACAAAAAAAAAAAGGGAGCTTATAGGTGAAGATTTCCACGCCGGCGACCCTGGAGATATTCATTTTAAATCTTTTGATCCTAGGAGGACACCGAGAGCTCTGAACTTCGACACAGGAGTAAACATTACGGAAAACGGCGTTTCACCTGATAGAGGGGCCCGACCCAAAATACAAAAAACACAAGGTACTGTCAAACCGAACCATACAGCAATTGACGAGTGGTTGAAAAAAGAATACCACTTTAATTTGGACAATAATAATGTCTATAATAAAGGTTCAGATGGTGAACCATATGCTATGAAATTAGATAAAATGTATAAGTTAATGTTACAGCATAGAACACTTACCATTGAAAATGGGTATTTACACGAATGTTTAGTTAAAGAAATAGTCCCTAAGGGACTAAGGGTACATAAATACCCTAACAATGTTCAAATAGGGTCTACATTTCATCAAAGTTTGATAAAAGTGTTCAATAGATGTGGATTAGATATTGTACAATTAATTATAGAATAAAACGATAAAAAACAAATTATGCTTGACAAAGAAATCAACGAACTTGATTTATGTATTAAAAATGATCTCATTTTTGGCATTTCTGAGGAAAGGGAGAAATATTTCAATATAAGAAAAGATGTTGATTTAAAGTGTGAAGTTACTTTACAGCGGAAGATTGGGAAGTTAAATAGAGATCTTAAGGAATATGCTGACAACACTAGTTATCCGAAACCTGCATACTTTTACGATAGAAATGTTTTATTTTAATAATAAAAAGAACACCGAAGTAGTAATAAATGAAAAAGATTACGACGAGGAATTCCCACCTTTACAAAGAACTGAATATGAACAACTATCCTGGAATAGGAAGGGAAATTTTTCAAAGAGGGGGGGAGAAGGGGGAGGGGGAGATTTTATTAATAGATACCCCATTCCCTGGATCAAGTTTTGAGGAAATTGAACATGAGATCATTGTAGAAAACAACATCAAAAGTACATATGGTGGTTTTACGATATATAATTTCAGTGATATAGTTTTAGATAAAACATATTTTAGTCTTTTAAGTAAGGGTTTGAAGTATAACCCAGTGAAAAATGGTGATGTCACGAACACTATTTTAGATATTAAATTATTTATGAGAAAAATCAATTTATCTGTATTGGCATCTAGGGCTGGTTTTAATAGATATAATACTGGTTCTGTTCAACTTGCTAGGAGTTCTATATGTAACCCCCCTTTGATTCCACAGTTAAAAAATTTTGAAAATGTTTTAGAAAAAGAAATCAGGAAAGAAGGAGGAAAAGTCAATGGTAAAAAGAAATGTAAAAACAAAAATAATCTGAAAGAGAGTGAATTTAAGTTATTGGAAGAACTACAAAGAAACCCCATGTTAAGGATAATGAAACCAGATAAGGGAGGGGGAATCATTATCATGGACAAGACTGCATATGAAGCAAAAATGTATGACATATTGAACGATGAAAATAAATATTCAGTTGTTTCAAGGAATGAAATGTTAGTAGCATATAAGAAAATAGATATATTATTGGAAGATCTAGTTATAGAGAAAGTGATTGACAACAAGACACATAAGTTTTTGGAAGTGAGGAAACCAAGGGTACCCACAATTTTCGGGATACCCCAAATTCATAAAAAACAGATCGACCCTCCCTTCAGACCCATTGTTACAGCTGAGGGTGCAAAAACAGTACCTCTTGCTAAATATGTGGATTATAAGGCAAAACACATATGGGTTAATAACAAGGTTATTTTAAGAGATTCATGGGATTTCCTTAGAGAACTTACACCAGAAGTATACAAGAAAGACATAATATTTGTTACAATTGATATTATAGACTTATTCACCAGTATTCCCCACAAAGAAGGGATGGAATATTTTGAAGACATGGTATTTTCTGACGAAAAAATGACATATGAAGAGAAAATTACCACAGTGACATTAATGGATGTCATACTTAAGAATAATTTCCTAACCTTCAATGGGGAATATTATCAGCAAAAATTAGGAGTATCCATGGGAGCTGCATGCGCTCCCACTTTTGCTAATATAGTACTTTCTAAGTGGGAGGAGAAATACGTATTGCACTCCATTTATAAACAATTTTGGATACTTTATCACAGATTTCTTGACGACATTATTATATTTTGGATTGGGGGAAAAGAAAAGTTTTTAGAATTTATGAACTATTATCAGCTCCACTACTAATTTCTTGAGTTTTACATATGTTATTAACACGGAATTTATTAACTACTTGGATGTGGAAATATTAAAGGGAAATAATCAGTTTGAAACTAGGGTATACAGAAAGAGTACATATTGTAACTCTTATCTCCACTATGACAGTTTTCATCCTCCACATTGTAAGAAAAACATTGTAAAAGGGCAGTTCGTGAGAGGTTCCAGGATGACGAGTGGAGAGCTGGACTTTATCGAAGAATGTAACAAGTTAGAAAATATGTTCTTAGAGAGAGGTTACCCTAAAGAATTTGTTACTGGGATTAGAAAGGAAGTAGAGATTGGGAGGTTAACCAAATTTCAACCTATAAAGGGTCAAGTGGACAGTGAAAGTATTGGTGGTTCTAATAGTAATATTGGTGAGATGGAAGAAGTATACAAAAAAAGATTAGTGGTTGAATTCAATACTTTCAACAAAAATATAAAAGGTATATTTAAGAAAGAGTGGGAGAAATTTTTATCCCTATCTGATTTGGAAGAAATTAAAAAGATAGAACCCCACATAACATTTAGGAATCCACCAAACATTAGAAGTAAATTAGAAGGGACAAGTTTTCACAGAAAAAAGGTTAATACTAGAATAGGTACATTTAAATGTGGAAAATGCTCCCAATGTCCTTATGTTTTGAACAAACAAGAGATATTTATAGAAAGTAGAAACAAAAATATAAGAAATAAGGATACATTTAATTGTAATACGCAAGGAGTGGTTTATATATCCATTTGCCAGCATTGCCAGGCATTTTATGTCGGCAAGACTGAGAGGGTTTTTAGAAGGCGTATTTACGAACATTTATATGAAATTAGTAAGGCTAAGGATACAAATGCACTTTATAAACACTCTAAATGTTGTGTAGGAGCTGAATATTTATTTTTTGTCTTAGAACAAGTAAAACCAGATTTTGGAGGGGGTCTATGGGAAGAAAGATTGGAAAGTAGAGAATTGTGGTGGCAGGTTTTTCTTGACGCTAGCAGGAAACCTGGTTTAAATGAAACCATTTCCATTGGACCCTTATTAAAGTTAAAGTATAATAAGGTTTGAAATCATAAGGGAAGGGTAATTTATACATATTTATATATATTTATACATATTTATATATTTATATTTACACATATTTATTTACATACATATATATATATATATATTTTATTTACAAATATTTACTATTTATATTGTTTGCTAGGTAAATTTCGTGACATCACCAGTATTAGGTTATCATTAAGTATTATTAAGTGTTTATATAGATAGATCATTTTATATATACATATTTTAGGGAAGAAACAAGTATTGGATTGAGGTAATTGCCAGCTTCGTACACTAGAGGGAGTTTCACATATTCACTACATTAACATTAGTACATGATAATAACACACAATTACTCACATTTTATTTTATTTTCATTCTTTCTTAAGCATCGTTTAACAGATTAAATGTTTTTATTGTTCTATAATCCACATACTATCAATTTTTAAAGAAGTTTAATTAAATGAAATGTTTTTAAGAAATAGATGTTCAATATTCATTACACTAATGAATATTTATGAGTGAAATAGGAACAGGATTTGGTAGTTTGAATAAATGGAGTCTGTTTTTATAGGTTAATTATTAAACAAATTGGTATATAAGGCAAACTAGATTGTTAGATGTGTATCTGATGAAGTCCTAATTATTGGGACGAAAACGCATTGTGTGGTTTTAGAAGAGCGTTAATTTTCTTACGAGCTGTATTGGAATAAACTTTACTCATTGGATTTACTTCGTGGCTGGTTCGTCTCATTTACAACTCATTTGTGGATTTT